>NW_025064742.1:0-12540 GCF_018152265.1 Drosophila ficusphila
AAAAATTACAAAATATTGACCAAAAAATCGAAAATAAACCAGTGATGCAGCTAGATAGATATTTGAATAACAAATTCAGAGAGGTATTCCACTTTTAAATCGGGTAAAAATTTCAAAAGTTATGGGCTAAGCAGTGCTGGGATCTGGTCACTTTTCTGCAAACCCATTTTTTGCAAATTTTGACAGGTCGGGGGTCATAAAAATTACAAAATATTGACCAAAAATTCGAAAATAAACCAATAATGCAGCTAGATAGATATTCTAATAACAAATTCAGAGAGGTATTCCACTTTTAAATCGGGTAAAAATTTCAAAAGTTATGGGCTAAGCAGTGCTGGGATCTGGTCACTTTTCTGCAAACCCATTTTTGCAAATTTTGAGAGGTCGGGGGTCATACAAAATTACAAAATATTGACCAAAAATTCGAAAATAAACCAATAATGCAGCTAGATAGATATTCTAATAACAAATTCAGAGAGGTATTCCACTTTTAAATCGGGTAAAAATTTCAAAAGTTATGGGCTAAGCAGTGCTGGGATCTGGTCACTTTTCTGCAAACCCATTTTTTGCAAATTTTGACAGGTCGGGGGTCATAAAAAATTACAAAATATTTACCAAAAATTCGAAAATAAACCAATGATGCAGCTAGATAGATATTTTAATAACAAATTCAGAGAGGTATTCCACTTTTAAATCGGGTAAAAATTTCAAAAGTTATGGGCTAAGCAGTGCTGGGATCTGGTCACTTTTCTGCAAACCCATTTTTTGCAAATTTTAACAAGTCGGGGGTCATAAAAAACTACAAAATATTGACCAAAAATTCGAAAATAAACCAATAATGCAGCTAGATAGATATTCTAATAACAAATTCAGAGAGATATTCCACTTTTAAATCGGGTAAAAATTTCAAAAGTTATGGGCTAAGCAGTGCTGTGATCTGGTCACTTTTCTGCAAACCCATTTTTTGCAAATTTTGACAGGTCGGGGGTCATAAAAAATTACAAAATATTGACCAAAAATTCGAAAATAAACCAATAATGCAGCTAGATAGATATTCTAATAACAAATTCAGAGAGGTATTCCACTTTTAAATCGGGTAAAAATTTCAAAAGTTATGGGCTAAGCAGTGCTGGGATCTGGTCACTTTTCTGCAAACCCATTTTTTGCAAATTTTGACATATCGGGGGTCATAAAAAATTACAAAATATTGACCAAAAATTCGAAAAATAAACCAATAATGCAGCTAGATAGATATTCTAATAACAAATTCAGAGAGGTATTCCACTTTTAAATCGGGTAAAAATTTCAAAAGTTATGGGCTAAGCAGTGCTGGGATCTGGTCACTTTTCTGCAAACCCATTTTTTGCACATTTTGACAGGTCGGGGGTCATAAAAAATTACAAAATATTGTCCAAAAATTCGAAAATAAACCAATAATGCAGCTAGATAGATATTCTAATAACAAATTCAGAAAGGTATTCCACTTTTAAATCGGGTAAAAATTTCAAAAGTTATGGGCTAAGCAAAGCTGGGATCTGGTCACTTTTCTGCAAACCCATTTTTTGCAAATTTTGACAGGTCGGGGGTCATAAAAAATTACAAAATATTGACCAAAAATTCGAAAATAAACCAATGATGCAGCTAGATAGATATTCTAATAACAAATTCAGAAAGGTATTCCACTTTTAAATCGGGTAAAAATTTCAAAAGTTTGGGCTAAGCAGTGCTGGGATCTGGTCACTTTTCTGCAAACCCATTTTTTTAAATTTTGACAACTCGGAGGTCATAAAAAATTACAAAATATTAACTAAAAATTCGAAAATAAACCAATAATGCAGCTAGATAGATATTTTAATAACAAATTCAGAGAGGTATTCCACTTTTAAATCGGGTAAAAATTTCAAAAGTTATGGGCTAAGCAAAGCTGGGATCTGGTCACTTTTCTGCAAACCCATTTTTTGCAAATTTTGACAGGTCGGGGGTCATAAAAAATTACAAAATATTGACCAAAAATTCGAAAATAAACCAATGATGCAGCTAGATAGATATTCTAATAACAAATTCAGAAAGGTATTCCACTTTTAAATCGGGTAAAAATTTCAAAAGTTTGGGATAAGCAGTGCTGGGATCTGGTCACTTTTCTGCAAACCCATTTTTTTAAATTTTGACAACTCGGAGGTCATAAAAAATTACAAAATATTAACTAAAAATTCGAAAATAAACCAATAATGCAGCTAGATAGATATTTTAATAACAAATTCAGAGAGGTATTCCACTTTTAAATCGGGTAAAAATTTCAAAAGTTATGGGCTAAGCAGTGCTGGGATCTGGTCACTTTTCTGCAAACCCATTTTTTTGCACATTTTGACAGGTCGGGGGGTCATAAAAAATTACAAAATATTGTCCAAAAATTCGAAAATAAACCAATGATGCAGCTAGATAGATATTTTAATAACAAATTCAGAGAGGTATTCCACTTTTAAATCAGGTACAAATTTCAAAAGTTATGGGCTAAGCAGTGCTGGGATCTGGTCACTTTTCTGCAAACCCATTTTTTGCACATTTTGACAGGTCGGGGGACATAAAAAATTACAACATATCAACCAAAAATTCGAAAATAAACCAATAATGCAGCTAGATAGATACTCAAATAACAAATTTAGAGAGGTATTCCACTTTTAAATCGGGTAAAAATTTCAAAAGTTATGGGCTAAGCAGTGCTGGGATCTGGTCACTTTCTGCAAACCCATTTTTTGCAAATTTTGACAAGTCGGGGGTCATAAAAAATTACAACATATCAACCAAAAATTCGAAAATAAACCAATGATGCAGCTAGATAGATACTCAAATAACAAATTCAGAAAGGTATTCCACTTTTAAATCGGGTAAAAATTTCAAAAGTTATGGGCTAAGCAGTGCTGGGATCTGGTCACTTTTCTGCAAACCCATTTTTTGCACATTTTCACAGGTCGGGGGTCATAAAAAATTACAAAATATTGTCCAAAAATTCGAAAATAAACCAATGATGCAGCTAGATAGATATTTTAATAACAAATTCAGAGAGGTATTCCACTTTTAAATCGGGTAAAAATTTCAAAAGTTATGGGCTAAGCAGTGCTGGGATCTGGTCACTTTTCTGCAAACCCATTTTTTTCAAATTTTGACAGGTCGGGGGTCATAAAAAATTACAAAATATTGACCAAAAATTCGAAAATAAACCAATAATGCAGCTAGATAGATATTCTAATAACAAATTCAGAGAGGTATTCCACTTTTAAATCGGGTAAAAATTTCAAAAGTTATGGGCTAAGCAGTGCTGGGATCTGGTCACTTTTCTGCAAACCCATTTTTTGCAAATTTTGACAGGTCGGGGGTCATAAAAAATTACAAAATATTGACCAAAAATTCGAAAATAAACCAATAATGCAGCCAGATAGATATTCTAATAACAAATTCAGAGAGGTATTCCACTTTTAAATCGGGTAAAAATTTCAAAAGTTATGGGCTAAGCAGTGCTGGGATCTGGTCACTTTTCTGCAAACCCATTTTTTGCAAATTTTGACAGGTCGGGGGTCATACAAAATTACAAAATATTGACCAAAAACTCGAAAATAAACCAATGATGCAGCTAGATAGATATTTTAATAACAAATTCAGAGAGGTATTCAACTTTTAAATCGGGTAAAAATTTCAAAAGTTATGGGCTAAGCAGTGCTGGGATCTGGTCACTTTTCTGCAAACCCATTTTTTGCAAATTTTAACAAGTCGGGGGTCATAAAAAACTACAAAATATTGACCAAAAATTCGAAAATAAACCAATAATGCAGCTAGATAGATATTTAAATAACAAATTCAGAGAGGTATTCCACTTTTAAATCGGGTAAAAATTTCAAAAGTTATGGGCTAAGCAGTGCTGGGATCTGGTCACTTTTCTGCAAACCCATTTTTTGCAAATTTTGACAGGTCGGGGGTCATAAAAATTACAAAATATTGACCAAAAATTCGAAAATAAACCAATAATGCAGCTAGATAGATATTCTAATAACAAATTCAGAGAGGTATTCCACTTTTAAATCGGGTAAACATTTCAAAAGTTATGGGCTAAGCAGTGCTGGGATCTGGTCACTTTTCTGCAAACCCATTTTTTGCAAATTTTGACAGGTCGGGGGTCATAAAAATTACAAAATATTGACCAAAAATTCGAAAATAAACCAATAATGCAGCTAGATAGGTATTCTAATAACAAATTCAGAGAGGTATTCCACTTTTAAATCGGGTAAAAATTTCAAAAGTTATGGGCTAAGCAGTGCTGGGATCTGGTCACTTTTCTGCAAACTCATTTTTTGCAAATTTTAACAAGTCGGGGGTCATAAAAACTACAAAATATTGACCAAAAATTCGAAAATAAACCAATGATGTAGCTAGATAGATATTTTAATAACAAATTCAGAGAGGTATTCCACTTTTAAATCGGGTAAAAATTTCAAAAGTTTGGGCTAAGCAGTGCTGGGAGCTGGTCACTTTTCTGCAAACCCATTTTTTGCAAATTTTGACAGGTCGGGGGTCATAAAAAATTACAAAATATTGACCAAAAACTCGAAAATAAACCAATGATGCAGCTAGATAGATATTTAAATAACAAATTCAGAGAGGTATTCCACTTTTAAATCGGGTAAAAATTTCAAAAGTTATGGGCTAAGCAGTGCTGGGATCTGGTCACTTTTCTGCAAACCCATTTTTTGCACATTTTGACAGGTCGGGGGTCATAAAAAATTACAAAATATTGTCCAAAAATTCGAAAATAAACCAATAATGCAGCTAGATAGATATTTTAATAACAAATTCAGAGAGGTATTCCACTTTTAAATCGGCTACAAATTTCAAAAGTTATGGGCTAAGCAGTGCTGGGATCTGGTCACTTTTCTGGAAACCCATTTTTTGCAAATTTTGACAGGTCGGGGGTCATACAAAATTACAAAATATTGACCAAAAACTCGAAAATAAACCAATGATGCAGCTAGATAGATATTTAAATAACAAATTCAGAGAGGTATTCCACTTTTAAATCGGGGAAAAATTTCAAAAGTTATGGGCTAAGCAGTGCTGGGATCTGGTCACTTTTCTGCAAACCCATTTTTTGCAAATTTTGACAGGTCGGGGCTCATAAAAAATTACAAAATATTGACCAAAAATTCGAAAATAAACCAATAATGCAGCTAGATAGATATTCTAATAACAAATTCAGAGAGGTATTCCACTTTTAAATCGGGTAAACATTTCAAAAGTTATGGGCTAAGCAGTGCTGGGATCTGGTCACTTTTCTGCAAACCCATTTTTTGCAAATTTTGACAGGTCGGGGGTCATAAAAAATTACAAAATATTGACCAAAAATTCGAAAATAAACCAATAATGCAGCTAGATAGGTATTCTAATAACAAATTCAGAGAGGTATTCCACTTTTAAATCGGGTAAAAATTTCAAAAGTTATGGGCTAAGCAGTGCTGGGATCTGGTCACTTTTCTGCAAACCCATTTTTGCAAATTTTAACAAGTCGGGGGTCATAAAAACTACAAAATATTGACCAAAAAATTCGAAAATAAACCAATGATGTAGCTAGATAGATATTTTAATAACAAATTCAGAGAGGTATTCCACTTTTAAATCGGGTAAAAATTTCAAAAGTTTGGGCTAAGCAGTGCTGGGATCTGGTCACTTTTCTGCAAACCCATTTTTTGCAAATTTTGACAGGTCGGGGGTCATAAAAAATGACGAAACATTGACCAAAAATTCGAAAATAAACCAATGATGTAGCTAGATAGATATTCTAATAACAAACTCAGAGAGGTATTCCACTTTTAAATCGGGTAAAAATTTCAAAAGTTATGGGCTAAGCAGTGCTGGGATCTGGTCACTTTTCTGCAAACCCATTTTTTGCAAATTTTGACAGGTCGGGGGTCATAAAAAATTACAAAATATTGACCAAAAATTCGAAAATAAACCAATAATGCAGCTAGATAGATATTCTAATAACAAATTCAGAGAGGTATTCCACTTTTAAATCGGGTAAAAATTTCAAAAGTTATGGGCTAAGCAGTGCTGGGATCTGGTCACTTTTCTGCAAACCCATTTTTTGCAAATTTTAACAAGTCGAGGGTCATAAAAAACTACAAAATATTGACCAAAAATTCGAAAATAAACCAATAATGCAGCTAGATAGATATTCTAATAACAAATTCAGAGAGATATTCCGTTTTTAAATCGGGTAAAAATTTCAAAAGTTATGGACTAAGCAGTGCTGGGATCTGGTCACTTTTCTGCAAACCCATTTTTTGCAAATTTTGACAGGTCGGGGGTCATAAAAAATTACAAAATATTGACCAAAAATTCGAAAATAAACCAATAATGCAGCTAGATAGATATTCTAATAACAAATTCAGAGAGGTATTCCACTTTTAAATCGGGTAAAAATTTCAAAAGTTATGGGCTAAGCAGTGCTGGGATCTGGTCACTTTTCTGCAAACCCATTTTTTGCAAATTTTGACAGGTCGGGGGTCATACAAAATTACAAAATATTGACCAAAAACTCGAAAATAAACCAATGATGCAGCTAGATAGATATTTAAATAACAAATTCAGAGAGGTATTCCACTTTTAAATCGGGGAAAAATTTCAAAAGTTATGGGCTAAGCAGTGCTGGGATCTGGTCACTTTTCTGCAAACCCATTTTTTGCAAATTTTGACAGGTCGGGGGTCATAAAAAATTACAAAATATTGACCAAAAAATTCGAAAATAAACCAATAATGCAGCTAGATAGATATTCTAATAACAAATTCAGAGAGGTATTCCACTTTTAAATCGGGTAAAAATTTCAAAAGTTATGGGCTAAGCAGTGCTGGGATCTGGTCACTTTTCTGCAAACCCATTTTTTGCAAATTTTAACAAGTCGGGGGTCATAAAAAACTACAAAATATTGACCAAAAATTCGAAAATAAACCAATGATGTAGCTAGATAGATATTTTAATAACAAATTCAGAGAGGTATTCCACTTTTAAATCGGGTAAAAATTTCAAAAGTTTGGGCTAAGCAGTGCTGGGATCTGGTCACTTTTCTGCAAACCCATTTTTTGCAAATTTTGACAGGTCGGGGGTCATAAAAAATGACGAAACATTGACCAAAAATTCGAAAATAAACCAATGATGTAGCTAGATAGATATTTTAATAACAAATTCAGAGAGGTATTCCACTTTTAAATCGGGTAAAAATTTCAAAAGTTATGGGATAAGCAGTGCTGGGATCTGGTCACTTTTCTGCAAACCCATTTTTTTTTTGCAAATTTTGACAGGTCGGGGGTCATAAAAAAATTACAAAATATTGACCAAAAATTCGAAAATAAACCAATAATGCAGCTAGATAGATATTTTAATAGCAAATTCAGAGAGGTATTCCACTTTTAAATCGGGTAAAAATTTCAAAAGTTATGGGCTAAGCAGTGCTGGGATCTGGTCACTTTTCTGGAAAACCCATTTTTTGCAAATTTTGACAGGTCGGGGGTCATACAAAATTACAAAATATTGACCAAAAACTCGAAAATAAACCAATGATGCAGCTAGATAGATATTTAAATAACAAATTCAGAGAGGTATTCCACTTTTAAATCGGGGAAAAATTTCAAAAGTTATGGGCTAAGCAGTGCTGGGATCTGGTCACTTTTCTGCAAACCCATTTTTTGCAAATTTTGACAGGTCGGGGCTCATAAAAAATTACAAAATATTGACCAAAAATTCGAAAATAAACCAATAATGCAGCTAGATAGATATTCTAATAACAAATTCAGAGAGGTATTCCACTTTTAAATCGGGTAAACATTTCAAAAGTTATGGGCTAAGCAGTGCTGGGATCTGGTCACTTTTCTGCAAACCCATTTTTTGCAAATTTTGACAGGTCGGGGGTCATAAAAATTACAAAATATTGACCAAAAATTCGAAAATAAACCAATAATGCAGCTAGATAGGTATTCTAATAACAAATTCAGAGAGGTATTCCACTTTTAAATCGGGTAAAAATTTCAAAAGTTATGGGCTAAGCAGTGCTGGGATCTGGTCACTTTTCTGCAAACCCATTTTTTGCAAATTTTAACAAGTCGGGGGTCATAAAAAACTACAAAATATTGACCAAAAATTCGAAAATAAACCAATGATGTAGCTAGATAGATATTTTAATAACAAATTCAGAGAGGTATTCCACTTTTAAATCGGGTAAAAATTTCAAAAGTTTGGGCTAAGCAGTGCTGGGATCTGGTCACTTTTCTGCAAACCCATTTTTTGCAAATTTTGACAGGTCGGGGGTCATAAAAAATGACGAAACATTGACCAAAAATTCGAAAATAAACCAATGATGTAGCTAGATAGATATTCTAATAACAAACTCAGAGAGGTATTCCACTTTTAAATCGGGTAAAAATTTCAAAAGTTATGGGCTAAGCAGTGCTGGGATCTGGTCACTTTTCTGCAAACCCATTTTTTGCAAATTTTGACAGGTCGGGGGTCATAAAAAATTACAAAATATTGACCAAAAATTCGAAAAATAAAACCAATAATGCAGCTAGATAGATATTCTAATAACAAATTCAGAGAGGTATTCCACTTTTAAATCGGGTAAAAATTTCAAAAGTTATGGGCTAAGCAGTGCTGGGATCTGGTCACTTTTCCGCAAACCCATTTTTTGCAAATTTTGACAGGTCGGGGGTCATACAAAATTACAAAATATTGACCAAAAACTCGAAAATAAACCAATGATGCAGCTAGATAGATATTTAAATAACAAATTCAGAGAGGTATTCCACTTTTAAATCGGGGAAAAATTTCAAAAGTTATGGGCTAAGCAGTGCTGGGATCTGGTCACTTTTCTGCAAACCCATTTTTTGCAAATTTTGACAGGTCGGGGGTCATAAAAATTACAAAATATTGACCAAAAATTCGAAAATAAACCAATAATGCAGCTAGATAGATATTCTAATAACAAATTCAGAGAGGTATTCCACTTTTAAATCGGGTAAAAATTTCAAAAGTTATGGGCTAAGCAGTGCTGGGATCTGGTCACTTTTCTGCAAACCCATTTTTTGCAAATTTTAACAAGTCGGGGGTCATAAAAACTACAAAATATTGACCAAAAATTCGAAAATAAACCAATGATGTAGCTAGATAGATATTTTAATAACAAATTCAGAGAGGTATTCCACTTTTAAATAGGGTAAAAATTTCAAAAGTTTGGGCTAAGCAGTGCTGGGATCTGGTCACTTTTCTGCAAACCCATTTTTTGCAAATTTTGACAGGTCGGGGGTCATAAAAATGACGAAACATTGACCAAAAAATTCGAAAATAAACCAATGATGTAGCTAGATAGATATTTTAATAACAAATTCAGAGAGGTATTCCACTTTTAAATCGGGTAAAAATTTCAAAAGTTATGGGATAAGCAGTGCTGGGATCTGGTCACTTTTCTGCAAACCCATTTTTTTGCAAATTTTGACAGGTCGGGGGTCATAAAAAAATTACAAAATATTGACCAAAAATTCGAAAATAAACCAATAATGCAGCTAGATAGATATTTTAATAGCAAATTCAGAGAGGTATTCCACTTTTAAATCGGGTAAAAATTTCAAAAGGTTTGAGATAAGCAGTGCTGGGATCTGGTCACTTTTCTGCAAACCCATTTTTTGCAAATTTTGACAGGTCGGGGGTCATAAAAAATTGACGAAACATTGACCAAAAATTCGAAAATAAACCAATGATGTAGCTAGATAGATATTTTAATAACAAATTCAGAGAGGCATTCCACTTTTAAATCGGGTAAAAATTTCAAAAGTTATGGGATAAGCAGTGCTGGGATCTGGTCACTTTTCTGCAAACCCATTTTTTTTTTCAAATTTTGACAGGTCGGGGGTTATAAAAAATTACAAAATATTGACCAAAAATTCGAAAATAAACCAATAATGCAGCTAGATATATATTTTAACAACAAATTCAGAGAGGTATTCCACTTTTAAATCGGGTAAAAATTTCAAAAGGTTTGGGCTAAGCAGTGCTGGGATCTTGTCACTTTTCTGCAAACCCATTTTTTGCAAATTTTGACAGGTCGGGGGTCATAAAAAATTACAAAATATTGACCAAAAATTCGAAAATAAACCAATAATGCAGCTAGATAGATATTTTAACAACAAATTCAGAGAGGTATTCCACTTTTAAATCGGGTAAAAATTTCAAAAGTTAAGGGCTAAGCAGTGCTGGGATCTGGTCACTTTTCTGCAAACCCATTTTTTGCAAATTTTGACAGGTCGGGGGTCATAAAAAATTAAAAATATGGACCAAAATTCGAAAATAAACCAATAATGCAGCTAGATAGATATTTTAATAGCAAATTCAGAGAGGTATTCCACTTTTAAATCGGGTAAAAATTTCAAAAGGTTTGGGATAAGCAGTGCTGGGATCTGGTCACTTTTCTGCAAACCCATTTTTTGCAAATTTTGACAGGTCGGGGGTCATAAAAAATTACAAAATATTGACCAAAAATTCGAAAATAAACCAATAATGCAGCTAGATAGATATTTTAATAACAAATTCAGAGAGGTATTCCACTTTTAAATCGGGTAAAAATTTCAAAAAGTTTGGGCTAAGCAGTGCTGGGATCTTGTCACTTTTCTGCAAACCCATTTTTTGCAAATTTTGACAGGTCGGGGGTCATAAAAAATTACAAAATATTGACC
Organism: Drosophila ficusphila; assembly: GCF_018152265.1. NCBI lineage: Eukaryota > Metazoa > Arthropoda > Insecta > Diptera > Drosophilidae > Drosophila > Drosophila ficusphila. The sequence continues at coordinate 10,765 of NW_025064742.1, forward strand.
AAAAATTCGAAAATAAACCAATAATGCAGCTAGATAGATATTTTAATAACAAATTCAGAGAGGTATGCCACTTTTAAATCGGGTAAAAATTTCAAAAGTTATGGGCTAAGCAGTGCTGGGATCTGGTCACTTTTCTGCAAACCCATTTTTTGCAAATTTTGACAGGTCGGGGGTCATAAAAAATGACGAAACATTGACCAAAAATTCGAAAATAAACCAATAATGCAGCTAGATAGATATTCTAATAACAAATTCAGAGAGGTATTCCACTTTTAAATCGGGTAAAAATTTCAAAAGTTATGGGCTAAGCAGTGCTGGGATCTGGTCACTTTTCTGCAAACCCATTTTTTGCAAATTTTGACAGGTCGGGGTCATAAAAAATTACAAAATATTGACCAAAAATTCGAAAATAAACCAATAATGCAGCTAGATAGATATTCTAATAACAAATTCAGAGAGGTATTCCACTTTTAAATCGGGTAAAAATTTCAAAAGTTGGGCTAAGAAGTGCTGGGATCTGGTCACTTTTCTGCAAACCCATTTTTTGCAAATTTTGACAGGTCGGGGGTCATAAAAAATTACAAAATATTGACCAAAAATTCGAAAATAAACCAATGATGCAACTAGATAGATATTTTAATAACAAATTCAGAGAGGTATTCCACTTTTAAATCGGGTAAAAATTTCAAAAGTTATGGGCTAAGCAGTGCTGGGATCTGGTCACTTTTCTGCAAACCCATTTTTTGCAAATTTTGACAGGTCGGGGGTCATAAAAAATTACAAAATATTGACCAAAAATTCGAAAATAAACCAATAATGCAGCTAGATAGATATTTTAATAACAAATTCAGAGAGGTATTCCACTTTTAAATCGGGTAAAAATTTCAAAAGGTTATGGGCTAAGCGGTGCTGGGATCTGGTCACTTTTCTGCAAACCCATTTTTTGCAAATTTTGACAGGTCGGGGTCATACAAAATTACAAAATATTGACCAAAAATTCGAAAATAAACCAATGATGCAACTAGATAGATATTTTAATAACAAATTCAGAGAGGTATTCCACTTTTAAATCGGGGAAAAATTTCAAAAAGTTATGGGCTAAGCAGTGCTGGGATCTGGTCACTTTTCTGAAAACCCATTTTTTGCACATTTTGACAGGTCGGGGGTCATAAAAAATTACAAAATATTGTCCAAAAAATTCTGAAAATAAACCAATAATGCAGCTAGATAGATATTTTAATAACAAATTCAGAGAGGTATTCCACTTTTAAATCGGCTACAAATTTCAAAAGTTATGGGCTAAGCAGTGCTGGGATCTGGTCACTTTTCTGAAACCCATTTTTGCAAATTTTGACAGGTCGGGGGTCATACAAAAAATTACAAAATATTGACCAAAAACTCGAAAAATAAACCAATGATGCAGCTAGATAGATATTTAAATAACAAATCAAGAGAGGTATTCCACTTTTAAATCGGGGAAAAATTTCAAAAGTTATGGGCTAAGCAGTGCTGGGATCTGGTCACTTTTCTGCAAACCCATTTTTGCAAATTTTGACAGGTCGGGGGGCTCATAAAAAATTACAAAATATTGACCAAAAATCCGAAAATAAACCAATAATGCAGCTAGATAGATATTCTAACAACAAATTCAGAGAGGTATTCCACTTTTAAATCGGGTAAACATTTCCAAAAGTTATGGGCCTAAGCAGTGCTGGGATCTGGTCACTTTTCTGCAAAACCCATTTTTTGCAAATTTTGACAGGTCGGGGGTCATAA